>NW_027412540.1:0-45709 GCF_025532065.1 Leptinotarsa decemlineata
TAAGAGAAATGGGACTTACTGTTTTTTCTTCAGGCAAGAACGATTGGTTCGTTTTGAATGAGAATAAAATAAATTTATATTATAACGGTGAACTGATGGTTTGGTCAATTTTAACTCGTAACACATCTATTTTATGAAATTATGTTTATGGTAATAAGGTGTCAATACGACTCACCTTAAGTAGATCGAATTTCGTCTAATAATTGTCACTAGATTCTATACGTTTTACTGGTAAAACCGGGAGCAGAATCTACACATCCACACGCTTTGACTTTCACTATTGACTTTTCACTTTTTTTTATAAAAAATTTGCAAAATTTCAAATATAAAAATAATGTCTATTAAAATTAGGAAGTAAATACAAAAATACCAAAATCAAATTATTTTCTTTAATAAAATTCTTGCTACTATTCGAGCTATATGATTAATAGAGAAATCAGCTAAAAAATTTTTTAAATTAATTTGATTTAATCCCAAAATTCCTCTTACTGCAGCAGAAATAATGATAATAAAAACAAAAAATAAATTGTATCAAGATTATACATTAAAATAACTACAGGACTCAATTCTTGCCAAGTAAATGCTATTCCCAATTTTCAATAGAAAGGCTGAATTCAATATTAAATTTGTGAAAAAATTTAAATTTCTGAAAATAAATTCATTTAAATTATTTTAATTCAAAATTGAAAACAAAACAACTACAGATGCAATCTTTGTGTGATAAAAATATTTCATTGCTAATTCAGAGGTGGTATAATCTTTGCGGGGATTTCAATAAGGAAAGAATTGAAAGAAGATCAATTTCCAAACCAATCCATACTCCAAATCAAGAATATGAAGAAATAGCAATCAGAGAACCAAAATAAAAAAATAATAATTTAAATATATTTATAATTATTATAAAGAAAAAGGGTAAAACCTTTATAAATGGGGTATGATTCCAGAAGCTTAATTAGCTTTCTTTATACATTTTAGAATTCAATGTACACAAATTTTTGTTATTTGCAGAAATGGGTAATTCATCAAATGTATTTGCCAGAATGTGGTGGTGGAAAATTTCACACATGATTGATTATATAAAAATTATCCTTTTGTTAGGTATCGCGCATTTTTGCCTATTTAATATATTAGAAACTCTATGAGGGGGTGTTTTCCTTATTTTTTCTCATACTTTTTTTTATAACTCATATCAAGGCCTTTATTAGAAAAAGCTTATGTAATTTTTTTTTACAAACTTTTGGTGCATAGTTTTTTCTGGTAGTTTTTGTTAATTTTCATTGGAATGATATATACATGATATAAAATTATCGGAATCATATTCTGTATTAGAATAGGTACTAAAAATTATAAATAATATATTTATCAGTATATAATATAATTTGTATAATTAACAATTATAATAAATTATCAATACATATAATTTTTATATAATATAACATTTTTTTAAAAAAAGTTTCCTTTATCCTCAATATAAGTACTAGAATCTTTATATAATTGAAGAATAAAAATCATATGAATTGAATTATTGCAAATGACAATTTATTGGTAAAATTATTAAAAATTAAATTTTAAGAGTTTAGGTGCTAAATTTGTTGAAATAAAGAAATGAGTGATGAGGAAAATTTGTTGAAAAATATTTTTTGAAAACAAGAATTTAGGGAAAGGTATCAAAAAAAATTATATACGTTATAAAAATTAAAAATTAAAGCAAAAGTACGTAAAAAAATACGCAATTTTGATCGATTTTGAGGAGGGGCCTTTAAAAATTACAAAAATTTTTACTTGGTTTCACATAGATATTTGTAATTGGCTGAAATTTTCTCAAAATTTGTGCAAAAAATGTTAAATTTAATGAGAAATTATCAGACATTTTTAGTCTATTAACATTTTTTGAGTTAAAATAGTTTCGAGGTGAAAATATGGTTGTAAAATAGGATTTTGGGGGTAAATTTTCATTGAAACAAATAGATGAAAGTTTTTAAATATAACTCAACCATGCCACACAGCCTCCTACGGCTCTGAGGAATGATTTTCTACAGCCCCCTACACTCTAATAAGCATCGGAAAAGGATACACCGAATATGTCCTTGGGTCCAGTAAAATTATTGGATTATGAGATTGTTGATACATAAAATTTTGAGGAAATTTCTATTTAAAATGGGATAATCGAAATGTTAGCGGAGCTATTTGAGACTGTTGAAAAGATATATTTTTGGAAATTTCTATTTAAAATAAGGATAATTGAAAGTGTAAGCGGAGCTACTTGAGACTGTTGAATAGATAGAATTTTGGGGAAATTTCTCTTAAAAATAGGGATAATTGGAAGTGTTATCGGAGCTACTTGAGACTGTTGAATAGATGAATTTTGGGAAATTTATATTTAGAATAAGGATAACTGAAATGTTAGCGGAGCTACTTGACTGTTGAATAGATAGAATTTTAGGAAAATTTGTTTTTGAAATAGGGATAATTGAAGTGATAGCGGAGCTAGTAGGATTGTTGAATAAATAGAATTTTGGGAAAAGTTCTATTTAAAATAAGGATAATTAAAATGTTAGCGGAGCTACTTGAGGCTGTTGAGTAGATAGAATTTTTGGAAAATTTCTATTTAACATAAGGAATAATTGAAAATGTTAGTGGAGCTACTTGAGACTGTCAAATAGATAGAATTTTGGGAAAATGTCTATTTGAAATAGGGATAATTGAAAGTGTTACTACTTGAGACTATTGAATAGATAGAAATTTGGGGAAATTTTTATTCAAAATAAGGATAATTGAAAATGTTAGCGGAGCTACTTGACTGTTGAATAAATAGAATTTTGAGAAAATTTCTATTTGAAATAGGGATAATTGAAAGTGTTGCGGAGATACTTGAGACTGTTGAATAGAAAAGATATTTGGGGAAATTTCTATTTGAAATAGGGATAATTGAAAATGTTAGCAGAGCTACTTGAGAGTGTTGAATTGATAAAATTTTGGGAAATTTCTATTTGAAATATGGGTAATTGAAAGTGTTAGCGGAGCTAACTGGATTGTTGAATAAATAGAATTTCGGGGAAATTTCTATTTAAAAAGGGAATGTGTTAGCGGAGCTAATGGGATTGTTGAATAGATAGAATTTTAGGAAAATTCTGTTTAAAAGGGTAATTGAAAGCTTTAGCGGAGCTAGCAGGATTGTTGAATGGATAGAGTTTTGGGGAAATTTCTATTTAAAAAAGGGTAATTGAAAGCGTTAGCGAAACTACTTGATAACTATTATATAAATAAGAATTTAATAATAGATAATTAAATAGATAATTTGAATTTTACTTTGAAAAGGAATTTAAGGAATAGAGAAATGAATTAGATAATTAAATAATTCAATTTTGATTGATTTTTTTCAATATGAGATATAAAAATTTAGAATAAGAAATTCCAATAGGGTTTATTTTAAGTTTAAATTGATAAGTTAATTTAAAAAAAATAAAAAAAAACTTTTAAGTGAAGAAAAAATAATTTTCTTCAATAAAAATTTTTAGATTAAAAATAAGTTTGAAATTTGAATTTTGAAACAAAAAAATGAATACAGAAAATTGAATTTTTGGTTTCTATTAAAATTTTAATAGATTCGATTCAAGTCTGAAAATTAAGTTTTTTTTATTTGAATATAAATTTGACTGGATAAATTTTTTAAATGAAAATAACTTGCAATAAATAATATTAAATATTGAAGAAATTTTGATCCAAAAATAAAATATTATTACCAAAATTTGTGCCAACAGTTGCGGTTATACAAATAATATGATTTAATTAGTAATAATTAATTGATATAAAAATTTTTTTGAAAATAAATTCATAAAGATTCTACGACTGCGAGAAATATATATGATAGACTAGAGCTTCCGAAAGCTTACACCGAAATATATCCTGTGTGGGTCCAGTAAAATTATTGGATCATGAGATTGTTAAATAGATAACATTTTGAGGAAATTTCTATTCAAAATAGGGGTAATTGAAAATATTAGCGGAGCTACATGAGACTGTGAATATATAGAATTTTGGGGAAATTGCTATTTAAAATAGGATGATTGAAAGTGATAGCGGAGCTATTTAAGACTGTGGAATAGATAGAATTTTGGGGAAATTTATATTTAAATAAGGATAATTGAAAATGTTAGCAAAGCTACTTGAACTGTTGAATAGATAGAAGTTTGGAGAAATTTCTATTTAAAATAGGGATAATTGAAAGTGATAACGGAGCTACTTGAGACTGTTGAATAGATATAATTTTGGTGAATTTCTATTCAAAATGTATAATTGAAAGTGTTAGCGGAGCTAGTAGGATTGTTGAATAGATAGAATTTTGGGGAATGTTTCATTTAAAATAAGGATAATTGATAATGTTAGCGGAGCTACTTAAGACTGTTGACTAGATAGAATTTTGGGGAAATTTCTATTTTAAATAAGAACAAATGAAAATGTTAGTGGAGCTACTTGAGACTGTTAAATAGATAGAATTTTGGGGAATTTCTATTTGAAATAAGGATAATTGAAAATATTAGCGGAGCTACTTGAGACTGTTGAATAGATAGAAATAATATGATTTAATTAATAATGATTAATTGGTATCAAACATTTTTTTTTAATAAAGTTATAAGGTGAAATTCTAAATTTTAATAAAATTTATTCGTCATAACGAAGTTAGAAAATTCAATAAGGATAAGATATTCTATTATTTTGAATGTAGAAAATAAATATTAAATTAGTAATAGTTAAGTTCTTGAAATTAAAGATTTTGACGGTATTCTAGTCTATTCAGAGGAACCTGTTCTGTAATTGATAATCCACGATTCAAATTACTTTTTTCTATAGTTTGTACATCGTCGTTGTTTGAATATTTTAAATGAGAAATAATATTCAAAATCTTCAATTAGAGAGGAAATCAGATCGAGGTGCAGAAGTTTATTAGAATCATTTACCCTTCAACGAAAAAATTTGGGGGCTTATAATTCAAGATCATCTCTAGAATGCCGAACATGATTACTCAGAACTACCTCATCTAAATTCTAATATGGCAGATTAGTGCACTGGATTCAAACCACACTTATAAAGTTCAAACTTTAGAAATGATGACTTGAAAACTATATTACTACAAGTTAGAGCTTCCCCTTGATATAACAATTAACTTATTTTCATGAGCATAATGATCATACATAAATAATTTCAATTATTATTACTGCATTAGTAGGCCAAATAATTATAAGATTATTTTTAAATAAATTTTCACATCGATACTTATTAGAAGGGCAAATATTGAAATAATTTGAACCGTCTTACCTATAATTACTTTAATTTTCATTGATATTCCTTCCTTATGTTTAATTTACATTTCAGATGAAAAAATAAAAATAAGAAAAATTGAAAGCAGAGATTCGAAACCAAGCTACTTCACGACACGTTTCGATTATTAGTATCTACAATCGTCGTCAAATGAAAAATTTTTTATATTACTTTTTGACTTATTGTTTGAACCATTTATTTTCATTTCAGACCACAATAATTTGTTTTCTTTAGAAATAAGTTCGGTAGCCGGGCGGTTCAACGTGGGTGCTTTGTTCACTCTCAATCGACTGATGGTTCAAGCCGCAGCGCAGGCTGAACGATCGATTTCCACTTGCTATCGTCCACCCCGTGTTAGGAATCATACGTTAAAAGGTAAGACCTTGTCAGTCCTTAGCTCGCACATGTTTTTGACTTTTTGACAAATATTTCTCTGTAACTAACTCAACTGAATATTTTGGACCACTTCTTTTATTGATCCAAATACTTAACTATTGACATTTTTGACATTTTGTACCGAATTTGGAAGTTGGATTGCTTTTTAAAAATTATTCTTCATCTCTGCTCATAACTTTTTCTCAAAATTTTCATAAAACTTGCTCATTTTCGTCCTAACATATGTCGGGAAAGACATAACATGAATGAGAGTGGTGAAATCTAAATTTAAATTGGTATCTTACGATTTGATTCTTGGCAACATCGCGGATGCAAAATAGTTGCTATGTACGAATAATATAATAATAAACTGCTAGACATGTGAACAAAATTATACAGGAAGGAATCAATATAGATAGTGAAGCGAAAGGAAGAAAAATCCATTGAGAGTGAAAAAATCTTATATTTTTTTTTGAAAATAGAGACATATGAAATAGTGTCTCGTTTCTGAAATAACATGAATATTCAATATACGCAATTATGTTCATCCTAAAGACATTATTTCTGGTGCCCCCCTTTTTGGAGTGTTATGTCCACTAATTGTTTCATTTTTGATTTGTATATCATACACACTCGATAAAATCTTTCTCTGTATTTATATCCTGGACCCGGATGTCACGCAGGTAGCTATAGCTGCCTACGTGGTCATGTTAGATGTAGCCTTGGAATTCTAGGTCTTCTAACTGGAACCACAAATGTGCAGTTGGCTTCTGTTGTTGACTCCGTGCATATGTGTTGTTTCCTGCTTTCGGCAAACAAGTGTTGCCCATCTTTACACTTGGCTGCATCGCGCTGATGAGGCCAATAGTCCGAAACACGTGTCCGCGGTTTGCTCCCCTTTTTGGAGTGTTATGTCCACTAATTATCTCATTTTTGATTTGTATATCATACACACTCGATAAAATCTTTCTCTATATTTATATCCTGGACCCTGATGTCACGCAGGTAGCTATAGCTGCCGACGTGGTCATGTTGGATGTAGCCTTGGAATTCTAGGTCTTCTAACTGGAACCACAAATGTGCGGTTTGGCTGCTGTTGTTGACTCCGTTCATATGTGTTGTTTCCTGCTTTCGGCAAACAAGTGTTGCCCATCTTTACACTTGGCTTCACCGCGCTGATGAGGCCAATAGCCAGAAATACGTGTCCGCGGTTTGCCCCCCTTTTTGGAGTGTTGTGTCGACGAATTGTTTCATTTTCGATTTGTATCATACACAATCGATAAAATATCTATCTGTATTTATATCTTGGACCAAATGTTACGTAGTTAGCTATAGTTGACTACGTAGTCATGTTAGATGTAGCCTGGGAATTCTAGGTCTTCTAACTGGAACCACAAATGTGCGGTTGCTCCTGTTGTTGACTCCGTGCGTATGTGTTGTTTCGTGCTTTTGGCAAATAAGTGTTGCCCATCTTTACACTTGGCTGTGCTGATGAGGCCAATAGCCGGAAAACACGTGTCCGTGGTTTGTCCTCCTTTTTGAAGTGTTGTGTCCACGAATTGTTTCATTTTCGATTAGTGTCATACACACTCGATAAACTCTCTATCTGTATTTATATCCTGGATCCGGATGTCACGCAGGTAGCTAAGCTGCCTACGTGGTCATGTTAGATGTAGGCTGGGAATTCTAGGTCATCTAACTTGAACCACTAATGTGCCGTTGGTTCCTGTTGTTGACTCCGTGCGTATGTGTTATTTCCTGCTTTCGGCAATGAGTGTTGCCCATCTTTACACTTGGCTGCACCGCGCTGATGGGGCCAATAGCCAGAAACACGTGTCCGCGGTTTGCCCCCCTTTTTGGGGGGCAAATACTGATAGGTTTCAGAACACGGTTTAAAATTGTGGAGATCTCTGGACGTTTTGACAGATATATGTAAACAGTTTCTTGCAGAACTGAGATTAATATGATACATCAGCAATTAATTCATCTCTATTAGTTTGATGACGTTCGAGAGTACGTAGACCTATTTAATGTGTTTCTAAGAAGTGATTGATTTAACTAGCGTACGAGTACGGTAGAACTTGTTACCCTCACTGTCAGAACCTTCAAAAATTAATTGCGACACTTAGGCCTCATTAGGCCCATTGTGCCTCAACAATGAGCTATGTTCTCCATACTAGCTATGGTTATCTCACAAAGCGTGCCACCATCCTTCCGTTGGAAGCTACTCTATAGCTTCTCTAAAAGGCATCCCTCTCACCTTGATCAGGTAGAGTAGAACATAGATATTTATAATGAAAATTACACATGATGTAGTATTACTATCGTCGGTCGAGTTTGAAGGCTGTCGTAGTTTGAAACTGCATCCTAACTTTTTGCCAGGCTGGATTCTTTGGGTTTATTCATCTTGACGATTCACCGATGAATCCAATGAGTAAAAGTTCAGCCCCAGGCTGAACGATCGATTTTCACTTGCTTTCGTCCAACCCGTGTTAGAAATTACACGTTAAACAGTAAGACCTTGTTAATCCTTAGCTCGCACAAGTTTCGACTTTAGAGAGTTGTCGTTCGTAGGGGTGCGACAACTGTTTAACGGAAAAACAGATTTTAAAACAAGACAGAGATGGTGGTTGAACTCCACACTCCGAGCCTCTTCATTAATTTTTGATCTATGGGTGTAGATATCGCCAACACCATGTTTGGATCTGCCCCACCTCTGTGAATGATTATTTGGGGTTCGTTGAAAACGAAAAAAAAACGATAATGATAATGAAAACAACTGCTTGATTATTTCAAAAATCTATAAATACTTCCGTTTCCAATACCATGGCAGGTTATTTTTCTGTCAGAAAATTCCATTAGCAAATCATTAAAACTACTTTATTTTCAATGACGTTATTTCAATACGAATAATACAAAGTAAAGTAAATAATGAGATCATTCAAGGAATATAAACTCAAAAGAATATACCTCAAGAAAACAAACTTCAATTACAAATTCCATAGGAAATATTCTCACTGTTCATTGTTTTTTACTATAAATATTTTGTATAAATACTTTGAGGTTTAAACCAGTCTTCAAAAAACAGATTTCAAAAATGAAGAAATATTCAAATTCTAATAGAAGACTGCGGAAGTAAACGGAGAAGAATTAGAAAATGGATTTGCAGGAGCGGACCGGAAAGTTTGGCTCTACATCTACATAGTGTTCCAAGATACTTTTGAAAATGAAAGAATAGGAATCCAAAAACTGCCCTCAGGACCAGGAAGACTGAAGAGATTTGTCGTAACAGCACCCCTAAATCTTAAAGATGAGATGTATAACTCCAGTTTTTGGCCTAGCAAGGTAGGATCAAAAGATTTGATTTCAGAGTTCACAGAGAATTCTTAAAATCCTCTTTTTACTAGCTCACTCAACAAAGAGTGAAACACAACCGAAAGACAATTAAGCACTGTCAAATTAATCCATCTTAACATACAAAGTCTAAAAATAATTCTTACCGATACAAGTCCTTTTGGATGAGGTATCACCGAAAGTTTTCTGTGTCCCAGAGCATTGGTGTCAAAGAGATAAATTAGACAAGATCAGCCTAGGTTCCCTAAAATTAGTGGCCAATTCCTCCCGAAGTACATCTCCCGGAGGAGGCACAGCTATATATGCATCTTCTGAAATAAAAATTGGCTTGGTAGAAAAACCAGTTACCCAATATGAAAAACACTTTGAGTTCTCATGCTGTAAAACTACTCTTGAACGAAAAACCTTGCTTTATAGTATGCACATACAGATCTTCATCTGGCGATCTTGACTACTACATAAACAGTATGGGTCAAATTTTAGAATTTATTGCAAATCGCTCTAGTTTATATCATAGTGTGTGGTGTGTGGTGTGGTGTGGTGATGTAGATTTCACCAAAAATCATAATGACTCATTGGTTGTGTTGCAATTGTTTCTGCAATATGGTATAGCCTCAAGAGTAAAACTCTCCTACTAGAATAAGTAAGATTTAATCAACTATGATAGATAACATTTTCACAATATATAGTGCATAGTTTATAAAAGTACATTATCTGATCATTTTAGTCAAATATTGAATATAATGCACGATATTGAATCGAAAAAATCAAACTCATTGTAAGAAACGAATATACTCTGATGCAAACATACCAAGATTTATTACAGCGCTGTCTACTGAACTTGGGAGAAGGTCTATGAGACAAGCAGTTCAAATAGTAAAAACAATAACTTTCAAAACACTTTTTTATCACCACTTTGATCTAGCTTTCCTCTGTCCATTTGCAAACGAAATTTAACCACTGATAATTGGATAAACTCCGAGATAAAACAATATTCAACCTATGTTCGCGATCTCTAACATCTTTTTATTGAAACAAAGAGCGAAATAATATACATTAAATATAAACAAAAAAAGGGTGCATATAGAAAATTTATTTCAGATTACAAAACATCAATAAATGATAATCGTATAACAAATTCCAAGAATGAATCGATAACATGTGGAACATTCTGAAAAATACAAATGATGCTAAAGTAACAAATAATAGCTGCATCACAATCAAAACAGAAAAACAACACGATATATCAAACCCAAAGGAAATTGCTACCAACCACTTTACAATCCAAACATGCAGTAAAATCTCAGGTAGTACAGGGTTAGCGAAGAACAAAGCCACAATATTTTTAGAACCGACTAATCATACAGAAATATACAATATTTTGAATGACCTACAACCGAAATTTGCTAGTGGACTTGACTCCATTCCCCCTTTAATTCTAAAAAAGGGAGATACATTTGTGATTCTCTGGTAGATGCAATAAATGAAAGTCTGGTATCTGTATCTTCCCAGATAAGTCGAAAATAGCAAGAATAATACCGATCCACAAAAAGGATCGAAAGCGGATTTAGGTAAATACAGACCGATATCCATTTTACCTTCGCCTAAAACGGTCTTTGAGAGAGTATCTACAAGCGATTGCCAACATTCTTGAATCTAAGATACAATACGGATTTAGACAAGGGATGTCAACTGAACTTGCAAATCATAATACGATAACAGAAATTATGAATAATATTGAAGAAATAATAGGGTAAGAAGCTTGTAGAATTTCACTAGTTCGGACTTCCATTGTCTACTATATAAAATGATTTGAAATCCCTGAAACAACTAAAAAAGAAGAATTGAAATGAATAGCTGAAAATAACATTATATTAACCAAATAAACCTGAAATGAACAATAGTGAAATAAAATACAAGTAAAAATAGAACAATTGAATAAATAAAAATAAAGAAATGAAAAAAGAAAATAAAAATAAAAAGTGAAGAGATTCCAAGTCACGTTAATTCACGACGTTTCGATTGTTAGTATCTACAATCGTCTTCGGGTGATGACTGGACTGATTCCTCGAGAGATGACTATTTATAGGTCGTTCGAGTACTTTCACTTATCCCGCTTTCCATTTTCTGCTTCACTGGTTTCCGTGGAGATGACCGTTTTGGCGGGAGTTGGCCATTTTTCGCTTGATGATGGGTTTCCAAATTTGCGTATTTTTACGCTGGCTTGGCTGAATACGTTGATGGACAACATGTACGTGGCTTCCTTGAATTTTCTCCTACCTGCTACGGATAGTTTTACCGGCCGTAGCAGCCTCACGAAAACCAGGCCACCAACGCGGACTGCGATTCCAAGAATTGCATTTACCGGTACCCTGTGAGTGCGGAAAAACCTATATTGGTGAAACTAAGGGCCATTAAAATGTTCGCATTGCCGAGCACAAGAAATACACACAGCGAGGGGAAACCAGCAAATCAGGAATAGCAGACCATGTTTGGATCATCAACACAACATCGAGTGGTCCCAAGCTGAGATCTTGCACAGAGAGGAACATTGGTTTAGGAGAAATTCAAGGAAGCCGCATACATGTTGTCCAACAACGTATTCAGCCAGCCAGCGTAGAAATACGCAACATTTGGAAACCCATCATCAAGCGAAAATGGGGCCAACTCCTCCAAACAGTCATCTCCCACGGAACCAGTGAAGCGGAAAATGGAAAGCAGGGATAAGTGAAAGTACTCGAACGACCTATAAAAATCATCTCTCGGAGGAATCAGTCCAGTCATCACCCGAAGACGATTGTAGATACTAACAATCGAAACGTCGTGAACTAACGTGACTTGGAATCTATCCACTTTTTATTTTTATTTTCTTTCTTTTCTTTTTTTTTATTTATTCAATTGTTCTATTTTTACTTGTATTTTATTTCACTGTTATTTCATTTCAGGTTTATTTTGGTTAATATAATTGTTATTTTCAGCTACTCATTTTCAATTCTTCTTTTTAGTTGTTTTAGGGATTTCAAATCATTTATATAGTAGACAATGGAAGTCCGAACTAGTGAATTTCATTATGAAACATTGTCAATCACCTTCAAACAACGAAGAAGCTTGTCCTTGATCTATCAAAGGCCTTTGACATGGTCAATCATACTATTTTACTAGATAAACTAGAAGATTATGGAATTAGAGGTAATGCACACGACCTATAAAATCATATTTGTCTGGAAGATACTAAGTCATAGACATTCAAAATGACCAGCAAAACTTATTCTGATAAAAATCTAATTACTCAAGAAGTTCCACAAGGGTCTATCCTAAGACCATATTATATTCTTCATATACGTGAATGACCTTCCACAATCCTTGGTACAGGTCTAGACTGTCAATTCATAAATGATACGTCGGTAACAGTGTCTGGGTCTGATTCAAGAGCTCTTTCCAGAGGGTTATCTGAGGTAGCGGAAAAAATGTTCAGGTGGTGTTTCGGAAAATGAATTGAAATTGAACACAAACAAAACAGGACTAATCCACTTCAGAACTGTCCAAATGACAGGAAATCGATCTATGTCAAATTGGACCATAAATCTATTCCAGAAATACACAGTTTAGTTCAGTTTATTCACACACGTGAATAAACTGAACTCAGGGCTCTGTTCTGTAACAGGATTAATTCGAGCAACAAGGAACCAATTCTCGTTGAACAGCATGAAGGTATATTACTATGAATATGTTCAATCTATTATTGAATATGGCATTATATTTTGGGGCACATCCACTATGGCGAACAAAATTTCAGAACTCAAAAGTATTTAATTCGCTCTATGTTAAATTACCTTATGGGTCAACATATAGACCACACTTCAAAGAACTTGCTATATTAACCGTTCCCTCCTTGTACTTTCTTCAATTAGTAACTTTTGCAAAAAAACACTACCACATCTTCACAAGGACTGTGATCATTATTCCAATCAAATGGAAATAAATACTGGAGGAAGAACCGACCTCAGTATACCAACACACACAAACATCATTTCATGAGAAGGGACCCCACTATAAAGCCATTAAGGCATATCAATCACTCCCACTGAAATAAAAATACTCAGCACCTGACAAAATTCAGACTCCTAACGATAAAGTATCTGAAAGAAAAAAAATATTACAGTTTCAACAGCTGGTGATGGATCTTAATGTAGTTGTCTCATAAACTTTCAAACTACACACTAATTTTTAGTAGATGTATTTATGCGTACTTGTATTTACTTTACTCAGACAATGATTGTATTGTAACCTTGTCACTGTCATACATTTTAATGCATTGTTTAATAACCCAGACTTGCTATGTCTCAGTTGATTTTATGGCAATAAAGAATATTATTATTATTATTTAGTTCTCATTGTCTCGCATTCGGTCTGATATCTGTTATCGGTTTGGTATCTGAGATCTCACTCTAGCATGTGGAATTTCAAAATGAACTGAAATGTGTAAATTTGAATTTAAAGAAAATTTAAACCTTATGTGTTTTATCTCTTTATCAGAGATTGCTCCTATGAGCAATAAACTTGAATTAATGTGACAAGCACTGAATAGCAGAATTCTCATTAATAAATATTTTTTAATTTACCCGTGGGTTGAGCTACCTATCGGGCGCGTCCCCATGTTTCGGATAGGGGAACGGCCAGGGACTCGAGGCCCTGTGCGGAAGCCAATGTGGTCTTACGGAGGGGTCGCCGGACTCCTGGTCAGTGACAGAAATAAGTAAGGTGAGGGGAACTAAAACCCCAACCTTTGCAAAACATGCCACCGTGGACCAGCCTACCCAAGCTAAGATGTAAGGAATCGTGCCAACAGCTGAATGGCCTCAGGGTGATATGCGGTCACGAACGATCCCCTTGAGAACTGGGCGAAACCTCATTGTAATCAGCCTACCTCTGGTAATGCGGGTATGCCAGAGGTGACCAACTCTTCCCTTGCTACTCGTGGGAACACACATGAATGAAACAACACAAAAACAAAACAACAAATACAAAAACCAATACCGAACTGGACAGAAGTTCTCACCTCAATCTAAGGCGGTGGCTGGGGATGAACAGAAATTTCCACCCCAATCTACTGCTTGGAATGAGGCTGATATAGCAGATCACCTCCAACAGCAAGGGCACTTCCTGTGGTGGGCGCCAAGAGCTCCGTCTTGAATAAAGGCAAGGAACCGCTGCCCCTGCAAGAAAGCTCCCTCACTTGTGCACCTCCAAGAAGGTTGAAGAAGCCGCGCAACGACAGTAATATCGCTGCACCTTCCAAAACCTTCGCGGAGGCCACGTGAGACACCTCAAGGTTGCCAAAGAGAATGTGTGTTCGGCTAGTCTGATCTACACCTGCCAATATAGATGATGTCTCCTAGTGACTGTTCACCTTCCTGGAAAGGACAGGATAGACGATGACCTAGGAGGACAACTCCTAGGTCAACAGCTGTTTGAATAGTGAAACACGTGTCACTGTTTTGTGAACGGTTCCTGAAAATCTCACAAAAAAGTATTTCTCAATATAGTTATGATGGATTTTCATCAGATATCAGCCATTCCATCGTTTATTTGAAGCAGACTTTCGAATGGAACCTTGTTTATTTTCGTAACTCCACTGTAGGTAATTGTAAATATCATAATAAAGAAATATATTCATTGGGAACTTCCTTCAATGCATTTGAAGAGAATTTCAAAGTTTACATAACGAAAAATTGTTTGATTAGAACAAGGCAAACTCTAATTTGAAAGTGTGGGAATCAGAAAAAATCTATGAATTTTATATACTTCTCTTCGGAACTTCAGTAGACGAATCTGAAAGAATTTTGAGCCACTTACCTACATAAACTTTCTAGCACTACGACTTCACACAATGAACACTGATCATTGCATTCACGAGGTCATATGTTTGTCAATTTAAGGACGCACTCAAGTCCTCTAGTGGAAGAAATATACTTTATGTACGAAAAGTTCATCACAGTAAGCGCCCCAATAATATTATGTTGAACTAATTTGAATATTTACACTTCACCCGGCCGTATGATGTTGCGTCCTTCAATGAATTTTCTAACGCGCATATAGTTTTGTTTGACTTTTGACCTGTTATTTTTTATTGATAGCTTTTGGAGTGAAGATTGTTTATTGATTCCAAAGACCAGTCACAAAGATGCTCGGATTTATTATGGGAAAACATTACCACGTCCGATATACAGAGGCAGCAATGTACCAATGCACCATGTTAAATCTAAGGTTCTCACGGATAGGAATATGCTGGCTGAAAGGCTCTATGTTTGCTGTGTTCCACTCTAAGTGCATACATAGAGCGTGGAACATAGAGCTAGTAATGAGAGTTGGGAACAAGGAGATTACGACCTCGTCCTCGAGTCATGTAAGTACAAATCTAAGTGATTCTTGAAAATGGCTCCAATGCAAGAGCCAAAACGTCGAAACGATGAAATTACAGACGCGATTCAACCCGGACAACAGTATATCAAATTACTGACCGCGAAACATATCCTATATTTTGATGATGCAACTAAGTTTCCTTTATTTTCAGTATTTCAATATTAATTTAACTAACAAAAGGATTGGAAGTTTTATAACTCCTATTTAATTATATGCGTGCGCTTTCAACAGTTGATCGTGCTGTCATCATCAAGACTCTACTCAAACTGAACGTGTCAAACTCTTGTTTGTCCTTTTATGCGGTCCGATCGCCGCATGCCTTACTCCAGGTACTTTAGGTTTTGCCTGTATTATATCAGGTAATATTCTTTGTGTTGGATCTTCTCTAGGTTTACTGTGTCTAGGAGTGTGTATTGTTTTGTGTAATATATGAATGTTAGATCTTGTTGTGTTTTGATTTGTATTTGTTCGTCGATAAGTGAATTATGACTGTTAAATTTATCGATGTTTAAGTTTTCTCAGATGTCCATACGGTTTCCCCTATTGACTTGTTTTATGAGTTTTATGTTCTCTAGTGAGGGGAATTTATGTTTGTTTTGTATGGCGTGTGTGAGAGGTTTCATCATTATATTATTATTGGGTTTATGTATACCTTTTTGTGCTCGTCATACCTTTGGATTAGTTTTTCTTGTTTTGACCGATGTATTAGTTTGAGAATGCAGCAAGCATTGAAGTGTACTCTTTCTTCTTACACTATATTCTGTGACAAATTAATGAATAAACAAATGTATTTCCAACAATCTCTCACTGATCACAAACTAATGTATTTATTACAAAACTTAGCAACTAACGCTTAATTTATTTCCACCACTTGAATTTTTGTTTAGTCGCTCAATTCACTTTCTAAACTGCTCTCTTGGGTCGGAAAGACGGCTTATATCGATAACGGCCCTTCTAGAATTCTGTAGTCGGTTCCGTACTAGAATTTTTCTGGCGATTCACAACTGCATTCTATCGCGGTGATGTCACGTGCTTGTTCCATAAGTCGGCCCGCGTACAGGTCAGTAGGGTGCTAATGCCGACTGAACGCCTCCCCCCACCCTTTTGACCTTGAGAAGTCACACGACCTTGAATGACGTCACCTAACCTTGAACGTCGTACACGTAGTATAAGCTTGAATGCGGTGTTTGACCTTGAGTGTGGGGTTTGACCTTGACGTTCGACACTTCGACTACCTTGAGCTTGCTCCATGGCATTGAATGTTGACCTTGAATGAAATCGTGACGTGTACAGAATATACAGTGGGATTAGGCGTTGCGGTGTTTGACCTTGAGTGTGGGGTTTGACATTGACGTTCGTCACTTCGACTACCTTGAGCTTGCTCTGTGGCATTGAATGTTGACCTTGTAGCTTCCATTTGGGTTATGGTGGGGGGGAGGAGTTGGGCTTTTATAAGGAGTGTGGTGTGAACGTTTCACTCATTTCAAATTCTCCTTATCGTACGGTAGATATTTCTATATACAAGATGTATTCGTGCATTGATTGTAAAAAAAGTTTCACTCGTAGTGACAACCTACGTCGTCATCAGCGGGATTCCTGCACACCCGCAAATGGTGATGGACCTCCAACATCGAAGAGGCAACGGTTGACACCCCCAGCACTTCCAACACTGCAAACATGCGTTTGCTGCAATTTGACTATTGCAAGCGATCAGATGAATGTACATCGGAGAACGTTGCAGCACAGAACAAATGCATGTGTTCAATATGGGAAAGGTGTGAAAATTGTCAATACAGCTTTCAAGTGTCGAATTGTGAGCTACCGAGTGGACAGTGAAAACCACCACATGGATTACCCAACATTCTTCAATGAAATTAAGCAGAAAGTAGTGAAACTACTCGAAGAAGTGTTGGATATCCATAAATGCATGAAAGTGAACATGGAAGTGTTTGGGCGGTACAGTCTGCAAACTAAGGATCTTTCAGACATCAAATCATTTAATAGTCCCAATGAAGTAATTGATCAATCGAATGATTTGGATGTGGTTTATAGCAGTTTTGCAGATAGTTTAACTGTTAAAGCAGCGGAATTTCAAGATCGGGATTCAGGTATGTGATCTAGTCAAAATGTTGATGATGATGGACTTATAGAGAAAACCCATATTTTCAGGTTGGACCATTGAGAAAATTTTGTACTTGGAGGTGAATATCAACAAGTATAGCCCCTTCGGAGGGTCTTCTTACATCAAATTGCCAAGGTTCATCGGATTGAAGAAAAGTGTGGTGAATGTTCTTAATCAAGATCAGTGCTGCTTTGCGTGGGCTGTGACTTCAGCTTTATACCCTGCCAGTCAGAAACTTAATGAAATTTCATCATATCCCCACTTCTCAACCGTCTTGAATGTAGCAGGTATGGAATTTCCAGTTAAGTTGAAAGATATTCCTAAGTTTGAGGTTATGAACGATTGCTCTATCAATGTTTATGGGTTGGAAAATGTTTTTAAAAATGGTAGAATTGAATATGAAGTTGTGGGTCCGTTACACTATTCTAAACGTAGATTAAATAGTCATGTTAATCTGTTGATTATTACAGATGATTCTGGTAATAGTCATTATTGTTGGATTAAGGATTTATCGAGACTAGTATCATCACAAATATCTGCCCGTGGTCATAAAAAGTATTTTTGTGATGGTTGTTTATTGTACTTTGATAATGAACGAACTTTATTGCGACATCAGTTGAATGATTGTAATCACATATCGACAACGACACCATTCACAAATTTCAGGGTTGATAAATTTGGTAAAAGGGTACCTGAGAATATTTTGAAATTTGAAAATATCGAGAAACAGTTGAGGGTTCCATTCGTTGTATATGCTGATTTCGAATCTATTCTGAAACCAGTGCATACTAATGAGCCAAATCCTGCTAACTCTTATACAAATCGAACATATCTTCATGAACCATATGCTTTTTCTTACCTCATAAAGTGCTCTTTTGATGATTCTATATCTAAATTTGTACTATATAGAGGTGTTGATGCAGCTAAAGTGTTTGTGTCAAACTTGGAGGCTGATGTCACCAATATTTATCACAAATATTTGAAGAAAGTCATTCCAATGAGTCCATTGACTGATGAGGAAGAGCATGATTTCAATATTGCCGCCACATGTGGTATATGTGGAGAACCATTCGGTGATGGTGATATTAAGGTGCGTGACCACTGCCATCTAACGGGAAAAAAAGAAATGGAGCTGCACATAGTATTTGTAACCTCAATTTCAAATTGCCCAACTTTATACCCATAATTTTTCATAATCTCAGTGACTGTCATTTGTTCATAAAAGAGTTATGCACAAACAAAACAAAAGTTGATGTCATTGCTCAAACTAAAGAAAAGTATGTTTCCTCACGAAACATATAATTATGGAGAGAATAGTAGATCACAATGGAGTGATGAAAAATAAGTTTTTGAAATTAAGGTTCATCGATAGTTTTAAATTTATGGCTGCTTCCCTTCAAGAGTTAGGTGACAATTTAGATGAAAAACATTTTGTGGAAACAAGAAAATATTTTCCGGAACAGGATAAATTCAAACTTATGAGGCAGAAAGGTGTTTTTCCGTACAGTTTTATCGATTCTTTAGATAAATTAAATTATTCTAGTATACCATCAAAGGTGGACTTTTATGATAAATTAAATGAAAAACATGTTTCTGATGAGGATTATGATAGAGTAAAGCAGGTATGGAACACATTCAATTGTCAAGATTTGGGTGAATATTCTGACATATACCTAAAATCTGATGTCTACTGTTGTGCGATATTTTTGAAAATTTTAGAAATATGAGTTTAGATACATATAAATTGGATCCTGCTCACTATTTCACTTCTCCAGGTCTTTCTTGGGATGCTATGTTGAAGTATACGGGTGTCAACTTGGAATTATTAACTGATATCGATATGGTGCATTTTCTCCAAAACGGTATACGTGGTGGTGTAAGCCAGTGTTCGGAGAGAAAGCATATTGCAAACAATCAGTTTCTTCCAAATTATAATCCCGAAGAACCTTCATCTTTCATAATGTATTTGGATGCAACAAATCTGTATGGTCATAGCATGTCTCAATCATTACCTTTTGGTGCGTTCACTTGGTTGACCGCCAGTGAAATATGTCAGTTGGATATCAATAGTATTCCAGATGATAGCCCCCAAGGATACATACTTGAAGTAGATGTGCATTACCCTGTCGAGTTACACGATCTACATTCGGATTTACCATTTTTGGTTGAAAGTATTATACCACCTGGTTCAAAGTCCAAAATACCCAAACTTATTCCTAATTTGAATGATAAAAAGAAATATATCGTTCATTATAGGAATTTGAAACAAGCGGTCCGTAATGGTTTGATGGTGATGAAAACTCATAGAATTCTCAGATTCAATCAGTCACCGTGGCTGAAAAAATATATCGATTTAAATACAAATTTGAGAAATAAGGCTACCAATAAGTTTGAGAAGGGTTACTTCAAATTGAATATAAATTCCATATTTGGCAAAACGATGGAAAATGTAAACAATAGAAGAGACATTCGAATTGTCACACATTGGGAATCCATAAGAAGAGGTATGGGTGCCAATGCTTTGATAGCTCGTCCCAATTTCAAAACATTATCCATATTTTCGGAAGACTTTGTCGTCATACATATGGATAAAGTTAAGGTTTGTTATAATAAACCATTGTATTTGGGTTCAGTATATTGGATATGTCGAAAACAGTCATTTATGATTTTTTCTATGATGTCATCAAAAAACATTACGGACCACAAGCTTCTCTTCTCTATACCGATAAGGATTCTTTGATACTGAAAATAATGACGGATAATTTTTATAATTTTATGATTGCAAATGTTGACAAATTTGACACTTCTAACTATAGGTTGGGTAATAAATTCAATGTGCCAGTTAGCAAATCGGTGATTGGAAATATGAAGGATGAACTTCCGAGTGATCCCATCATCAGTTTCCATGGCACCGGTGCGAAAGCATACCATGTACAAAGTGTGTCTGATGAAATAAAGAAAGCAAAAGGTATTAAAAAATCCGTTATAAAAAATCAAATTTCAATTGAAGATTACATTAGGATTGTTGAAACAGGCGGTATAATATTTAGAAAGATGAATGTATTCAGGAGTGATTTACATGATATTTACACGTTGATGTGCAATAAAGTCGCGCTATCACATAATGATGATAAGCGATTCATCATTCCTAATACCACCAAGACATTACCTTGGGGCCACAACGATATTGAATTCTATCAGACAAGTTCCGAACAAAATTTAAGAATTCTTTTGAATGTACTGAAAGATGAAAACAGTATAAGTGACAAGAAATTAAATTTACTCATTGCCTTATTGGAAGAGCAATCGAGTAATTGCATTTTTTCACTCATTATCTGGTTTGTTCAACAAATTGTAAAATTCATACTTGTGGAATATTTCAAACGAATTATCCTACCCCACTTCCACCCCCACTCCCATTCCCACCCGAAGTGGTAGGGAGCATACGGCTATAAAACATGAGGAGGAGGCCACAGTTCATCATTCGATTGCAGTCTTCCTTCGAAAGAAGCAGCCAACCTGAGATACCTACCAGCCAACTTAATTGAAGTTGAAAATTCCAAGCAGCTTGATGTAAGTACACACTTCCATACTATTTATATTATATTGTCTAATATTTTCATTTTCTCTTTCTAGAATCATGTCTTTTCTAAGGAATGCTGATGACCCCGATTACCACTCTCAGTGAGAGACAGTTGGAGGATGTAGAGCGGAGGAGGGTGGTTGTCCTACAGGACATCATGGTACAACCACCAGCTGCACCACCAGCTGCACCCCCAGCTGCAGCTCCATTCCACCACCGGGGATGACTTCCACCCAGGAAGTGGCGGCTCCCATTCCACCACCGGGGATGACTTCCACCCAGGAAGTGGCGGCTCCTGACTTGAAGTTCTTTTTCGAGGACTTCAAACCAACCCCCAACTTTGTCAACATTCAGACCAACTTCTTCGTCAGCACCCCAAATCGAAGATTTACTGAATGTGTACAACCCGGACCTGGACGAGTCTCTGGCGGATTTATCGCATCTTCAAAGTCTCTTATCGCCCATCGAACTATTATCGCCCATCGATTCAGGGGATGAGTTCGAGAAACCGGTGAAGAGGGCCAAGAAGATGAAGAAGTCCGCACCTGTGAAGAAGTCCACACCTGTGAAGAAGTCCGCACCTGTGAAGGCATCCAAAGCCAAAGGTGGGAGGGGTGGTAAGTTGAGTGCTTTTCGCAAAAAGTGTGAAAAGAACTCACCTTACGTTGGTTGGCCTACAGCACCCCTTCCAGTGATGGAGGTGCAGAACTTGGTGGAAGTCGTCGCCCAGGTCCATCGGGATGCGTCACCCCCTCCAGTCACCCCCCAGGTCCATCGGGATGCGTCGCCCCCTCCAGTCACCCCCCAGGTACGTGTTGAGCATTCCGAACAAGAGGTTGGCCCGGAAAATGTCCTTTCACAGACTGTGGTAGAGGGTAATAAACTCAAAGAGTCTATTACCTATGCACAGTCTGTGAAAAAGAGATATTTGAGGGAAAAGAAGGTTGTGGATGGTTCTGATTCCAGAAAAAGGGCCTTGATGGCGGATATTTCCACCATCGAGGCCCAGAAACTGGAATTAGAGAAGCGACTCTCTTTGCTTAGGGCGAAACTTCAAGAAGAAGATTCGCAACAAGGAAAGAGTTTGGCTTACATCCAAAAATATGGACCTCTTGTTCAGGAATGGGATGCCATGTGCCAGGGGTTCCTTAATACCTAACCCCTTTTGTAAATATATTTTTGTTTAGTTTAAGTTAGATGTATGTTTAGAATAAAAAAATTGTAATTTTAGGAATATAATAAAAACTTACATGTTAATTTTAAGGTTATGAATGTTATGAATGAAAAAATAAAATAAGGAATATTGGAGTGCATATCTATTTTGGTTGTTGCACACAAAATACTGCGTGGTTGGGGCAGTATTTATTCCTTCATTCTAGTCATTTTCTAGTCACATGTAGTATATAGAATAAAATTAGTTAAATAGAATAATTGTATAGAATTTCCATCATTTGAAAGTGTGTGAATTGTAAAATAGTTATTTTTTCTAGAGAATAAATAAAGTGATTCTAGTAATGCTCTGAGTATAATTCCAAAACCTTTTGACACTTCTCTCATCATTACTTCTCTCAACATTATTCAAACAAATTTCATTTATGTGAATGTGTAAAAATAAAATCATGAATCTAATGAATATTATATTGGATTTATTCCCCAATTCTCACATCAATACTTGAATAAATAACCTAGTGGTCTTTATTTTTCACATATTCCCCTTTCCTTACTCTACCCCACTTTCTTCAAATCGTATAAATAAGATTGTATTCTCAATATTCGAAGGGAAAGGTTGTATAGGCGATCGCGAAGCGATCGCTTCGCGATCGTGAAGCGATCGCTTCGCGATCGTGAAGCGATCGCTCAGCAGGCCGCTTCGCGGCCTGGGGCGCTCAACATCCACCACTTGCATCCGGGGCGCGTTTTTTTCGACCCCCACCTCCCCCCCACTCCGCCTCCCACTATACCCCCTCCTGTGCAAGAGTATAAATGTAGGAGTTCCTCAATGTAATCTTCAGTTGAGTAGCTATCGTCAGCATGTCAACATACCAGGAAGCCGATTCCACGACCGGACCCCAGGCGGAAGAACCTACAGCGCCACTCCCGGATCTTCAGTTGGAGGATTCCGATATGGAGAATCCAGATATGGAGGCCGATTCAACCACCACGCCTCATCACCCTTCCACATCTTCGGTCCAGGTACTGCATGTGACCAGTACCGAAGACCACTCCGAAGACTCGAGCAGCTCGGATGATGATGACGATCTCTGGGACGACGATGCATTTGCGGAGGAAATGGCGTTTTCTGAGGGTTCGGTGATGTGGCAGTACTTCCCCCGACCCGATGACAGCGACGACGACAACGACTTGTAATCCTTTCCTTTTTTTTCCCTATTTTTTCCCTATTTCACCCATCCTTTATCCTTCCTCGGAGTACACATTTTGTTTGGTTGGTGTACACGAGACACTGCGTGGTTGGGGCAGTGTCTACCTCCCTCTCTCCTTTCCACCTTTGAAATAAATATTCTGAGTTACAATACCAATTACTCTTATTGACTACTCTGAATATACACCCCTCGAATTTGAAATATTGTCTTATGAAAATTATATTTCCAAATCTTGACATGAATTCTGCAATTGTTCAGATAAGAGAGAGCTAGTATGTTATCAAACAGATTCAAATCCACTCGGACGCTTAAACAATCATTTTTCAATGTGATTTATTTTACAAAGATAAGATATTCAGAGAACTTACATATTCTATAACACATTTGTGCATACCTCATATGTATATGGATGTACATTTTAGAGGTATATCCATATATTACAAACTACTCTTCGTATGATTATGTGACACTCAAAATATTCTATTTCTTTGACTGAGTGATCAATCTTATTATTAGATATCTACACTTTGTTTGTAGCTCTGAAAAGAGCTGTATTTTTGTTGACCCGAAAGTCCACGGTAACTGCTCCGCAGATGGGGTGTTGTTGCAATCTCATTATGAGATATCTACTCTTTGTTTAAATAATGTAGCCCTGAAAAGGGCTGTTTTTTTTTTGTTGACCCGAAGGTCCACGGTTACATCTCCAGAGGTGGGGTGTTGTTACATATGATACAGACGGCTATTCTCCTAAAGTTGGTCAAAGGCCTATCACATGCTTTACACCATGTTTGCCCCATCTCCATGAAGCGGGCGGTGTAATGAATGTCGACGTGCTCATAATACCCTCCATTGTTATTCCGCACAGAATAAAAGCGGAAGCAACACCAACACAACTTCTCTATCTCACCGTCAATCGTTTTGATCCTGACATGGCTATCCGTTACACAATACAAATCTAACGGATCATCCAATGTCTCAGTGATATTCAACCACTCAACATTGCCAATAACCACTCCGCTGTCGTCAGTCTCGTGAGTCGAATCTGTTGCGATACCTTCATCTTCTTCTTCAACAAGACCTTCTTCATCATCATCAATATCTAAATCCCCAACACCTTGCTCAATTGCCTCATCGTCTTCGATATTTAAGCCACCTTCTGCACCTTGCTCATTCACCTCATACTGCATATCTCCACCATCATTTTCTTCGTCAACACCCACTATCTGTCCAACGTCTTCAAATTCTTCCACCAGCTCATGGTTATTAATATCTCTCTGAGATAATAATGCTAACACAGCAGCTCTCTGGGCAGACATATTAATGTATTCTTGTGGTGATACTTGAATACTGACTGAAGTTTACAATCACTCACCGATTTTTATATGATTTTTGACAGTGGTGGTGGTAGCTCCCTCCACTCTACCCCACTCTTCACGGTACCTGTTTATAAGAGGGAAACATGGGAGCGTGAGAGTGTAGTTAAATTCATCGATTGAATATTTGTACATCTATCAGTGAATATGTCTTTCCCTAAAGAGTGGGATACAAAACCGACAATACACGGCTTTCCAATCAAAATTGGCAAACATATAGTGTGTTACAACTGCCATGGGTATTGGCCTGAAACATATATCAACCCATGTACCGGCCTGTGTCGTAGATGTGTTGTGGCAAGGAATCCAGACCCACTTCGGAAGAGGATAAATGGTTCAACTCTAGAAGTAAGTGACTACCGCCAGCAGTGCAGAGAATGTTCAAAAGAGATTATGTGTAATAATATGGACATTTCAAGGAATATATGCATAAATTGTGTAGCGACTTGCGATACATTAGTCCAGCGATGTCTACAATGTGGTGAATATAGTGTGGATTGTTGGAACAATTTATGCAGTGCTTGTAGAAATGATTGGCAATTGTGTGAGAATGTCGGCCAATTTCACCCCAACAGAGATGTCCACTTTCGAGAGTGCTGGTGTCTAACCCATGAAGAGCGGATAGAGAGACGGAGGATTCATGGAAATCTTATGCTAACATACACATCTTGAAGTGATTTCAATATGTTGAATTTATGAAAAATAAAACCAATAGTTTACATATTACTTGCATCATTTCTAAGGTTATTATTCTATTTAGTTTTTAATAAATAAAACAATTTTAATTCACTATTTTTTTTATTTTTTATCTAATATTGAGTACAATCATGATAATGTCATTACACTAAAGAATTTTCATCGATCCATGAGTTGTGATCTTCAGAGAACCCCAGCCACTTTACATAGAGGCGATGTCCTTTTCTTTTTAAAACTCGCTCCACCAAATACGTATTGGGATCTTTCGTTTTATTCAACTCCAGCCCATAAAAACAGCCTTTGATTGGTTGCCCATTCACATCTTCTAATGCATAAGTTATAGGTTCTGTATTATTAACTTTCACAACTTTGAATATTTCAGCTGTAAAATTTGCTGTATAACCTTTATCGAATGCATTTTTATATTTGCTGATTCGAACACTATCCCCAATTTTAAACGTACTTTTTTTACGTTTCACATGTGGACTCTTAGATTCGGCATACATTGACAATTTAGTAGACTGTTTCACATCTGCAGGTTTCATACCAATCGTACGATGAACTTTGTTGTTATACTGACGAGTAATTCTAGGAAGAATGTTCAACCACTTGTAATGACCTTGAAGTGAAAACTCCTTATAAAGCCAACTCTTCAATGTTCTGATTACTCGTTCTGCAATTGCAGCTTTTTTTGTGCTGAATGTTGAGTAATGATTGATGTTGTGTTTCTTCATTAACGATGAGAATTTCGAATTATAGAACTCAGTACCATGATCAGATTGTAAATTTTTTGGAGTATATTTAGCATCTTTCAACACGCTTGCCATAGCTGCAGTAACTGAATCACCAGTTTTATTCTTCAACGGCCTTGACCATACAAACTTTGAATAACAGTTGATAACTATAAGGATGTACCTACATCCCTCATTTTCTTTAGAATATGGTTGCATTTCCATCATATCCATCTGCCACAAGTCAGAAAAACCCTTTATTATTGTCTTCCGACGGGGGAAATTTCGACGCGCCGGCTTGTGTATTTCTTTCACAACCTGCCATTTTGCATTACTCATATTACTGCTCTAAGACTTCTTCAAGATGATAAAATTGAGGAATCACTTTTCTACTGTTCAGGTGCAAGTGTAACGATTGACTATTAAACTTCAATGACTCGCTCAGTAAAAGTATCAACCAACTTAGCTATTACGTCAGTTCGCTTTTCCACATTACTCAATTGATCAGCTAATGCAGAAGTGATGAGTGCATTTTTGTCAATGATTATTTGCACCTCATTATGTTTTGAATCAATATGTTTTCCGATGTTACGTAGCGTTGATGCAATGAATTCTTGGAAATACTTCAGAGTTGTCTCATTGACTTTTCTAATGTGATCGTCAACATATCCTTTAGTAACAGAATCTTTACTGTCTACAGGTTCACCAACATTTTGAAACCGCTTATTCTGAATATCATAATCACCATTTGGTGTGAGAATGAATCCAACACCAGATCTTCCAACTATTGGTTTAATAACACCACCTCTTCTACGACCAAATTTATCAATTGTGGTATGCATAGTTAGATCGTTTGTGATCGACTGAGCCAGTTTCACACATCATGTTCATGATATTGCGGTCAATAGACTAATCCTTCTTCACGTAATTCCTCAATTATGGCTAATATTTCATTATCATGTCCGGTATGTCCAGCCAGTCGTGAACTCCAAAGTAGTCGAAGGCGATCAATCAATTCTTCGAGTTCATTCCAATAAACATAATCTGTATGCGTATTTCTGATATATTTTTTCTGGGTGGGTATTTTGATCATGCCAGCACCTTCTCTACTAGGGTTTCCATTGGATAATAATGGTAGGATTATTTCTCTATATTTCTTCCAATTATTCGATAGAAGACCTTGTTTTCTCTCATTGTATTTATATGCAGCCTTTGTTAATTTGAGTATATCACCATATGTGGTCATATCGGAAGAGGGGATATTTCTCGATGGTACTTTCATGAATATCAAGTTATATAGTTTTGGAGTGCCCTGATAAGAGCCAATGTTTTACCATTTTTCATAAACACAATTTTCTCATCGATAAATTCCACATCAGCTACTCCCATTTGTAAATTTCCCGTTTCAGTGTTCATGTGTACTCCAAAGACTGTATCGTAAGAGGGATTTCCTGATAGTAACTTTTTTATATGCTTTTGTACTTCATCACCATCATCGAATACATTAGGTGATTGTGAATCTAAAGTTGTCAATTGAGAGATTTGAAGATCCTTCGAGGAAGCCCCTTCAAATTTCGGTTTCCACTCACTTTCAATTATAGTTTTGGCTGTTAATGGTGTAGCAGGCTTTGTTTTCTGCATCACTTGATTCATTTGAGATGCTCCTTCAGTATTGGCAGATATTACTTTCAAAGGTGTTATTATTGGCTCATAGATCCTCTCGAGTGCTGATTGATCACCTAGACGACTACTTTTGATATAATTGAATTTCTTCCGAACGGCATCCGTTGCTTCAATTAACTTTCTTTTTAAACATATTTCATCATCATTTTTTCCCTCCATAATTCACTCCAAGAATTTGTATAATGAAGTGTTATCTCCACTATCTAGCACTCAAGTGATTCAATTCTTCAAGAACGTCAAGGATATATGAAAGCGTCGAATCCTTTTCGATAACGTCCATTTACCACTTCTCGATTCTTATCAATTACTAAAAATCCATATTTATCTTCCCAACATCTCGCACACATATCTTGAAATTGCTTATATGTTACATCTGGTGATACATGGTCGGAAAAAATATGATTGAGATTCATATCATCTTGTTTGAACATTACGATAAAATTTGCATTATCTCGTATCAATTGTTTCGGAACTCGTGAATATGTTTGGGCTAAATAGAAACAATCCACATTTTTATGACGACCCATACTGAAATATGATCGTATAACATCCTGTTTCTCGCACATAACATCATCAAAAATGAATATCGAATCAGGTTTGGCGTCTGAAGGCTCTACTATTTCACCTGCATTATTGGCAAAAGTGTAAAAACCCAACCCTTCGATTGGAGATAATACTTCACGTAAATACTCGTATTTAGGTTGATAAAGAGACTTTGAATAAAGATAAACATTTGCGAATCGTAATCCTAGAGGATGCGTTAGCAAAGAAATCATAACATTTGTCTTGCCACAGTTAGAAGGTCCAATAATCAGGCCGCGAATAGAAAGTGGAAGTAAAGATCCGTGACGTTGTTTGACACCGCTTCCCGATCCACCACCCACTTTTTCATCGAAATTATCGATGGAAAATTGCTGCTTCTGCTTCAATATGCGCATTGTATGACAGTTGGAGACTATATAAGCAGGGTTCCACATCGATTCCTTTATTTAAATAGGGGTTATGAGTCGATGCAGATCTACTGAATTGCATTCAAATAAAACTGGTAGAGGATTGATCAATTCCCTCATCAATAATCTACCATTTGAATTACACTTACCTGGCTATCAGTATTGCGGTCCGGGCACCAAATTGCAGAAAAGATTGTTGAGAGGTGATTCGGGTGTCAATCAGCTGGATTTTGCATGCAAAAAACACGATATTGCATAGACACATAGCGGATAAGGAGCTTGCAGAAAGTGCTTGGAATCGTGTCAAAGCAAAAGACGCTACTATTGGAGAAAAAGGAGCTGCTTGGCTAGTTACGAATATAATGAAAGGGAAACGCCGATTTGGTATGGGTTGTGACTCATCTCCCAAGCAGTCACACATTCCGAAGAAAAAGCGTTCTATTAAGAAAAAAAAAGTTAAAAAAATATTGAAAGCTTCTAAGGTGATAGCTTTTGGTTCTGGGATCGTTCAGAAAGTGCGTGATGTTCTACACAAAGCGGGTGGAAGTGAATTTGTTGTCAAAAATTCTAAAAGAGCAGCTGAAATTGCACTCAAAGCAGCACGCAAATATATGAGGGCTGCAGGTGGGAAAAAGAAAATTCGCACACCGCGAATCATACCGATTCCTAAAATTGGTGGAATACTACCACTCATTCCAATTTTTGCTGGTTTATCAGCACTAGGTAGTTTAGCCGGTGCTACTGCTGGTATAACGAAAGCAGTTCAAGCAGCAAAAGCGAGTAGGGAGCAGTTGAGTGAGACAAATCGCCATAATAAACACATGGAGGCAATTGCTATAGGTAAACAAGGAAGTGGTATCTACTTGAAGCCTTACCGCAAAGGATTAGGAGTCTATTCGAAACCTCAAAATTCAAAAAACTCATAAATTTGCTACCTAAAAGAGCTCTCTCCAATATCGACCTCAACTATTACGCTAAGAAAATGACGATTCCATATTTTCGGGGGGTATATATGCGTGACGATTTACCAAAATCAGGACCACTCCGATATGAATCTGCCATAGTAAATTTGGATAGTCGACATGGTCAAGGGACACATTGGGTAGCATATAGAAAAAGGGGAACTTCGATAAAATATTTTGATAGTTTTGGCGATTTACCCCCTCCCAAAGAACTGATTCACTATTTTTATATGGGTTCGAATCCTATCAATACTATCACATATAACTATAAGCGTGAACAACGATTCAACACAGTATGGTGTGGCCATTTGTGTTTGAAGTTTCTTCAGAACAAGACATGGAGTTAACACCAGTACAGGATAGGGAGAGTATCAAGAGGATGAGTCATTCATTGATCGCATATTCCAGAGTACGCACTTTACAAAAAATGAGTAAAGAACAACTCGCTGATATGCCGAAAGAGGTGTTGATTGGGTGTGCATCACATGAAATTGCATCTGTATGGGATAAGTTACCACAAAACCTACAAAATGATATTGATGTCTTGAAGTATAAGTACTGTCAAGAACATTACAATGATTCCAGCGGTAGCAGTAGTAATTCCGATATGAATGATGGTCCACCTACAAGAAAAATTTTTTGTTGTTATTGTAAAGTGAATGATGTGAATGTAGTCACACATAATGATATGGATAGACCACCGAAAAAGCGACGATTGGTCCACAATTTCTGCTGTCAGCAATAAAAAGACATGAATCATCGAAAATTCGTCAGTCATGTCACGCACGTTTTCATTGTCGGGATACTCTAGCGAGTTGAGTGCCAACTTCTACCCACCCATCGAATTGGATACCAATAGTAATTATGGTCTGGGATTACATGGTTTCTACTCCTACAATTCCATATTCAATGTAGATGCTAAGAATAATGTTATCGGCTATTCGAAGACAATTATCTCACCCCCCACTATTATAAAAATTCCACCTGGGGCATATGAAATTGATGAAATTAATAAGGTGATTCAAAGATTCATGAAATCCAAAGAAGTGCAACTAGAAAATGGAATTGAAGAAAATATCGACGAAGTATTTCTCCTACGTGCAAACAACAACACTCTGAAATGTGAAATGCGATCGAAATATTACATTCATCTCAAACATGAAAACAGCATTGCTGAACTTCTAGGGTTCGATGACAATGTTTTCAATTGTGGTGAAATACATGAATCAACATTGCCCGTGAATATCAATAAGGTGAGGATTATTCGTGTGGATTGTAATGTCACAGCTGGAGCATATTCGAATGGCGATGAAATCCATAGCATCTTTGAATTTGATATTGATGTAGAGCCCGGTTACAAACTCACCAAGGAGCCACAAAATATTATTTATATGCCAATCCGACCTGGTGGTCGTCAGTACCTCGACAATATCACTCTTCGCATATTGGATGATAATGGTAATCTGATCAATTTCAATGGTGAAAAAATAATAGTCAAATTGGAATTGATAAAGCTATAATAATCATCATTTCTCATATATTTATTCACAACATCGACGACAGTCATTAGTAACAATCATCGTTTCTCATACGTTGATTCAGAACATCGATGACTGTCATTAGTGTATCATAAAGAAAATGAGTAAAGGAAGCATCGATAAGTTTGGTCGCAGAAGTAAGGCAGTTTCAAATACTGTTTTGCGTGGGCAGCCTGGAGTTGGTTTCAAATTAACAACCGATGGAAACTTTGATATGGAAAATAAACGTTTGAAAAATATAGCAGAGCCTGAAGAGAGTACGGATTGTGTTAATCGAGGATATGTCGGTTTTTACATCTCAAAGATGAGAGGAGAATTAGATACTGATATTGACAAAATTAATTTGAAATTAGATGGAGTAGAAAAATATTCCGTATCAGTGAGGGAAGACCTCATTACGCTTGGACTGAAATTAGTAGAATTTGTAAAAAAGTATGAGCATATGGATAAGGATATCAAATCGCTGCAATCTGATTTGAAAAAACAACCCTCGATAAGCATTCAAACGATCGAGCAAAAACGATGGTGAGCGATGATCATCTGTGAAAAAGTCAATATAAAGCTGAAGTTGATCAAATTGTTACTCAGTATTTGTTACTTCCTAACGCTGAGCAGGTGATATTCATTGATGGAACTATAAATTCTGCGATTATCGTTTCTAAAAATGGGGTTGTGCTTCAATAGTCAGCGATTGCCGCAGCGGCAGCAGTTGAGTCAGCATAATGTATTTGGTGGAGGCTATGATCATGTGCATTTAAAGAAGCGAAAATCCAGCAGTCGATTCATTCCACGTATATCTGCCAAACGGTCAAGATATAGAATAAGTGCTAGTAGCCTGAACTTTCTCAAATCTATTGGCTTGAAGGTGCGATATAAAAAATAGTAATAACATGGCGACAATCACCACAAGTGATAAATTGGAAGTGTTCGAGGAGCCCATGTTCGACCATTCCCTCATCAGCCTTCATGAGCATACATATAAGCCGTATGGTTCACCATATTACAAAAATTCAGATGAAATACGAATTCCAATCAATTATCAAGATCTCATACTCGATATTGCAGATAGAGTTACATTTATATCGAGGAGAAGTTCACACCATCTGATGCCACAAAGCGGTGCTACCTATCCAATAATGCTCTCGCCTTTCTCTTCGACGAAATTCGCTATGAAATGGGTGGTGAGCAAGTGGTTGTTGTTCGAAAACCCGGCATAACTACCACAATGAAAACGATGATATCATTCGGAAAAACGCATGCAAATTCGCTACTACCGATAGGATGGGGACTCGATGTGAATAAACAAGATATATTCGATTCCGTTAGCAATGTATTTAGTGGTAAATTACCCTTGAAGTATCTCATGGGTTTTGCTGAAGATTACAATAAGGGGATAATGAATGTGAAGCAGGAGCTCATTTTGATTATAGCTCGCTCATTCAAAAATTCTTTCATTGGAGAAGTCGATGCAGATTTGGAAATCAATAAAATAGAATGGAGAATCAGGCACATTGTGCCGGAAGATCGACAGAAACTGAAACTATTGAATCGCATAAATAAAAATGGTAATAATGCTAAAGTGAAGGTGGCTTATCGTATGTGGGACCTTTATGAATTACCCACACTTCGTGATACATCCTCGGATATATGGGCGGTGAAGACAACCAGCAGCCTCGAAAGACCACGATATATCATCATCGGCTTTCAAAACACCGACCAATCCGAAAATATGTCAAAAGATGTAACGAAATTCACACATGTGAATATTAATAATATTCGACTATCTCTGAACTCTGAAGTATACCCATATGAGCTTTGGAATCTGGATTTCGACAAGAAGTTAGACTCATCAGCTTACTATGCATATGAAAACTTCCAACGTAGCTACTATTATAAAACTATGAGTGAACCGATGATGGATATTGGTAGCTTTCGCAACAACCCACTATTCATTATCGACTGCTCCCATCAACCCGAAGCTATGAAGTCATCCACTGTCGACATCAAAATAGAATTCGAAACACGCAAGGTGAAGTTTCCAGCAAACACCAAAGTATATGCACTCATCCTCCACGATGCTGTTCTATCATATAATGCTCTTAATGGCTCTGTTCAAACTGGATTGTAATAAGATTGACATGTAATATGCTATGAAATATTCGATATTGATGAATAATAAAACACTCAATAATTATGCTATATCTTTTATTCACCAAACAATTAGATACAAACAAATATGGATTGAAACATTATTTTATTCACAAACATATACAACAGATTTCAAATATTTACAACACCATCATTTATCGCTTCTTCCAGTTGCGGGTTGGGACTCTGTGGTTCCAATTGATATTTCTCTATGATATTTTGCGGTAGGTAGGTGCATATGTCTTGAAGAAAATGTTTCAAGTCTGCTTCAATTATTAACTCACAGAACTCATCCAAATTTCTACTCCCATATGAATATTTATGACACAATGCCACACCGAGTTCATACTTCTCACTAAGCTCCAAAAGTTTTCGCACCTCTTCAGCATCGTAACATACACTCAAATGATAATTTGATGAATGTAGAGCATCAAAACTCAGATCAGCCATCTCCCAAGCCATTTTTCTTATGACGGAATCCAAATCCACTGCTTCCGGCCACTCTTGGGCTGAATATTGCATCCACATATTTAAAGAATGGTGAGTTCTGAAAATTCATAAATGGCATTCATTAGTTTGCAAATAATATAAAAAAAAATACTCACTTGAAATCTGACTATGTCTATGAAGTGACCAAGTTGATACATATTTTATATTAATCTACCATATTTTCACTATTTACAAAAAAAAATCATAATTTCAAAATGTTCAATCTAAAACATTGAATTTCATCAATGATCGGGTTTTAGCACCAGGATAATCCTGCGAACTTTGACCCATATAAGTAAGTGTGAATTTGGCTTTGGATGAATTCACTTTACGAATGAAGTCTTCTGGTAATTGCTCTGTGACACGTTTTGGAAGCCATGCTTTAAAAGGAGTATCACTTTCCTCATCCAATAAAACTACTTGAATTGATTTACCATATCGTGTGGAATACATTGACATTTTTTCAATTTTATATTCTTTATCAATAACCAGAGCGTTTATAGGTTTCTGCTCTAAAGCTTCACTTTGTTGAGTTATAGAAAAATTAATTTTTTCAATGTCAAATTTCAAATTATCCATATTCATAAATATAGTGAAATTACGGTTAATTAAAATAAAATATATATTCACCTCACTGACGAAAACGCCCTCTCGGATGGGTTGATACTCGTTGTCTTCACTTTAGAATTCGACAAATACTTCTTTTTACCTATTTGGGTATTATAGAGTGTCTAAACTGAATGTGGAAGCATGATATTCTGAACTTATATAGGAATTACCAACAAGGGAGGGGGCAACGCCGAACCCCACTGTTCAAGGTTATATTCTGTGCACGTCACGATTTCATTCAAGGTCAACATGCAATGCCACAGAGTAAGCTCAAGGTAGTCGAAGTGTCGAACGTCAAGGTCAAACCCCACACTCAAGGTCAAACACCGCATTCAATCTCATACTATGTGTACGACGTTCAAGGTTAGGTGACATCATACGATATTCTGAACTTATATAGGAATTACCAACAAGGGAGGGGACAACGCCGAACGCCCACTGTTCAAGGTTATATTCTGTACACGTCACGATTTCATTCAAGGTCAACATTCAATGCCATGGAGCAAGTTCAAGGTAGTCGAAGTGTCGAACGTCAAGGTCACCCCCCACACTCAAGGTCAAACACCGCATTCAAGCTCATACTACGTGTACGACGTTCAAGGTTAGGCGACGTCATTCAAGGTCGTGTGACGTCTCAAGGTCAAAAGGGGTGGGGGGAGGCGTTCAGTCGGCATTAGCACCCTACTCAGGTCAGATGTGGCTTCAGATTCGTTACATTGCCCCATTCTTGAAGACGTTTCGCCTAGAAATGTCATCCTTGGCGTGTGTCGATTCCTGCAGGAATCCCCATATCTGCACTGTGAAGTCAGATGGAAGTAACACTCCAGAATCTTGATGCTAGGCCGTGGAAGATGGTTATCGCACACCAAAATCTTGATGCCGCTAGATCTCAATATCGTTTTCAACATATGCTTCTCACAATTCTCCAATCCAGCCTGTCAAGCCCAGAGGCTAATTTTGGGATTGCCAAGTCCACAATATTCTGGTTGAGCATCGTGTCCCTCAGTCTGGTAAGACTCCTCCAGACATCTTCATAGGACGGTTTGTCTCGAGATTGATTTTTGGTCACAAAGTAGAAAATGTTTCTCTTACCCTTCTTCAACTGTAGCACTCCCCGGACTTCTGGAATCTGTCCTCGTCATGAATTTCTTGTTGAATACCACAGCGATTCCCCTGGACATTTGGAGATCATCTGCCACGCAGTGAGCTAATGCTTAATCAACTGGAACCTTGAGAAGGTCTCATGTCTCTCCTTGAGTTACCCTATGAACGACCTTCTGTCCGTTCGAGTATAAAGACATGAACTTGTGGAACGTCATTTCATCCTCTGGTGGTCTGAGGGCGCGAATTTGGTCGTGATTTCCAGCATAAGGAGCCAATCTATTGAAATACACGACCCTAGGCTTTCCTCGAGGTGGCTGAAGGATTCAGTAGAGGAGGTCATTCATCTTCATGATTTTGTACGGACCTTCCCACGATTTCCGCAACTTCGGTGATAAACCACGGAATCGCTTAGGGTTGTACAGCCAAACTAGGACACCGGTTTCGAATCCTCCTGCATTCGCCTTGATGTCATAGGCCTTCTTCATCCTATCGCTTGCACTCCGTATGTTCAGACGGACTAGTTCATGGATGTCGTTCATTCTCATGGATGTCCATTCTCTGACGAAGCTAGCTGACATAGTATTTCCCCGCAGTGTCTTGTTCTGGCAGGGGTTTGGCCGGGTAACTCGTGCACTGCCGAACGATAGGCCAACAGGAAAAAGTGGAGGTACTGGTCCCAGTCTCTTTGGTGGTTAAATACTACCTTGAACAAGTGGCGGTTTATGGTCTTATTCATTCGTTTCACCATTTCATCGGACTGTGAATGTAAGGCTGTGGTTCTAATCCAACAGTTTACACATTTCTTGGTAAAACAGGTTGGACCGAATGCGGCCCTAATGGAACACCGAATCGATATATTTATTCCTCTACCAGGACGTCAGTGGCGGTAAAGGCTTCCTGATTGGGACTGAGAGGCTTCTGCCCACTTACTGAAATAGTCCATGACTACCAGGATGTATTTGTTCCCATGGTTGGACTCTGGGAACGGACAGGCGATGTCGATGGCGATTCTCTCAAAGGGACTACCCACGTTGTACTGGCGCATTGGAGCTTTCGGTCGTATCCGAGGTCCGTTACTGGCAGCACATACGGCGTACTTTCTGCACAAGTCCTTGACGTCGGCTTGACAATTAAACCAGTAAAACCGTTGTCTTACTTTCTGGAGGGCCTTCTTTACTCCCAGATGTCCTACAGTAATTACATCATGGATTTCTTTGAGCACCTCCCGTCGTCTGTTCCTGAGTACCACTGTCTGGTGCCTTTCTTTTCTACCGTCTTCAGACTCCAACACCTGCTTCAGAACCCCGTTTTCCAAGGTAAGGTAGTTTCATTGGGCCCAGTAGGACTTAACTGCTGGCGAATACCCTGCTACCTCCTGCCACGATGGTATTTGAATAATTTTCCTCCATCTGATGACTGAACCAAGATCTGGGTATTTCTCTCGGTCTTCCTTGTTCTTATTGTCCTCTCAGTTGTCGTCTACAGCTGTAATTCTACAAATAGCTGCTTCCTTCTCTTCTGCTAGTCGGCAATGTGAGCAGTCATCAGGGCATGGTCTCTGTAACAGTGCATATGCGTTTTTATGGCTACTCCCAGTTCGACGTTCTATTTCGAAGTCAAATTCTTGAAGTCTCCCGATCCAGCGCGTTACTTGGCCCTCGGGATTTTTGAACTGCAGAAGCCATTTGAGAGTTGCATGGTCCGTTCTCAATGGAAAACTTCCATACACGTATTTGTAGAAATGGTCTACACCTTTGACAACGACCAACAGCTCTCGCCTTGTAACACAATATTTGCGCTCTGGTTTACTAAGCTTTTTGCTGAAGTAGTCAATAACTTTCTCTTGCCCCTCCTGGATCTGAGAAAAAACTGCTCCAAGTCCCATGTTGCTGGCGTCCGTATCTAAAATGAACTTTCCGTCCGATAGGGGATAGCTCAAAACAGTAGCGTTGATCAAAGCTCTTTTCAACTTCTTGAATCAGTGTTGGCATTCCTCGGACCACTGGAACTGGATCTGTCCTTCTGTGAGTAGGGTCAATGGTTTGGCGATGTTGACGAACCCCAGCACATATCTGCGGTAGTAGGTGCACAAACCAAGGAAGTTCCGAAGCTGATGTATGTCTTTTGGAATGGACCAATCTTGAACTTGCTTTGATCTTTTTCGTCTACCGCCACTCCTTCCCCAGATACGGAGTCAAGGTAACGGACTTTTTTCTGGAACAGATGGCATTTCTTGGGACTAAGTTTTAATCCAGAACTTCTCAGACGCATGAATACCTCCTCCAGATTTTTCAAGTAATCGTCGAAAGATTTTCCGACCACGACTATATCGTCGAGATACACTAGACACGTCTTCCATGAGAGCCCCTTGAGAACCATCTCTATAAATCTCTCGAAGGTCGCTGGAGCATTACAAAGCTCGAATGGCCTGTAATTGTAAACTGCCACACTAACTGTAACTGTAAACTGTAACCGTAAACTGCCACTATCCCGAGCTAATGGTGAAAGCTGTCTTTTCTCGATCTTTTGGGGCCAATTCAACTTGCCAATATCCACTCTTAAAATCCAAAGTCGTCACGTTATTTAGTTGGCAATAATCCATGCAGAACCTTGTTTAGCCGTCCTTCTTCTTCACTAATACGACTGGGGAAGACCCGGGCCTGTCAGAAGGTTCGATGACTCCTTCTTTTCTAATATCGCTAACTATCTTGTCTACCTTTTCTTTCTTGGCAAGAAGGAGTCTTCTAGCTGATTGCCGGATTGGTCGGGCATTCCCAGTGTCGATTCTATGCTGAACCACATTCGTTCTGCCGCCTTTTCCTTCTCCAATATCGAAGATTTCCTGGTATTTCTTGACTAAATCCCTCAATTTGCATCAGTGAGCTAGTGGTATGTCCTTGGAGGAAATGTCAATCAACTTCTCCATTTCTTCAGGCGAATTATTGGCTTGGCTAACCAAACTCCGTACACTCCGTATCACAGAGGAATGGACGAACAGTGCCCCATCATTGTTCCTTTCTTCAAGGCCACAGGAAAGTAGTTGGCACAACTACTTCAACAACACGCAACAGGGTCTTCCCCAGTGCGATTCCTCGTCCAATTTTTTCATCATTTATCTTGGGCTCGAACATTACCACCTTTCCGCTGCTCGTACTTCCGTCCAAGCGAGCCTCCAGAATGGTTTCAGCCCTCTCAGGCACGCACACGTCTTCAGCCCCTTCACATCGACGCCCTCTAGTTTTTCTGATTTGGTGTTGGTTCTCCGAATGCTGGACATTTGCTACGCACATGCCCAATTTTCCCATAGTTTCAGCATCTCATTTGTTTTTTCTCAGACAACACTTCCTTCATTACCTTTCTAATGGTGGCCTTAATATACGCAGGTATCTGTCCATCTTCCTCGATAGTTCAAACTTTGCCCTGGCTCTTACAGGATTATTTTGCAGCCTCAAACTCCAGGGCGCTTGCCAGTGAATCCACGAGATGTTTGGGATGAGATAGTGCCAAGGCCTGCCTCGTTTCTTGGACGCGAAGTCCGTCCAAGAATGCCTGAACTGCTAACCGCTCCATTTCATTTTCCGGTGTAGCAGGATATGCCAGACGAACCAATCGAGCAGTGTCTGTGGAGTGAGCAGAATTAACAATTTAGTTTTGCAACTTACTGATTGTTTCCTTCATCTTGCTGATTTCTGCCTCAACTCCGCCTTTGATTTCCTTTATTTCCGTGTTCATTTCCTTCCTGATTTTGCCTATCTCTGTCTCGATGGTTCCTATCCTCTCTTCGAGTAGACTCGCCACACAACAAAGTTCTTTCTTCAAGCCTTCTGCATTTTCTAGAAGTTCTTTCTTGTAGCTATTCGAATTCTCTTGAAAATTATCTTCCAAACTTTTTGAATTTTCCAAAAGCTTCCTTCAAGGCGTACTGAATTTTGTTAAAGTTCGTCGAATTTGCTCATTATTGGACTCAAATCACTTCCGGAAACTTCGAATAAATATGTTTCGGGATCTTCTCCTGATTCAGTCAAGTCATCCCACAGTTTCTTCTGGAGTACTGATTTCTTTTCAGATTCCCACATTTCGTCTCATATTGTCTATTTCTCACAAAACTGTATAAGTCCACTTATTTTAATCGAGTCCGAAAACACTTATTTATTTTCACAAGTCTAGTTTTCGCGACAAAGGTCTGTCGGTTTATATTTCCGTAGTCCGGAACTGTCCACTTCGCGAAACACAACGAATCTCTCTGCTCGAACAAATAAGTCTTATAGTCAATTTCCACGCAATACAAAGATTGACCACCAAGCGCTCACAGATTTATTTTAAAAAACCCACTTCTGATCACCAATTATGACAAATTAATGAATTAAGTTTTTCCAACAAATTTATTTTCAACATTTCACTAATCACAAACTAATTTATTTATTTCAACACTTCGGAACTAACGCTTAATTTATTTCAAATATTTGAATTTCTTGTTTAGCCGTTCGATTCACTTTCTGAACTGCCTGCCCTCTTGGGTCGGGGAGACCCAAATAAATAAATAAATAGGTATAAATTTGACAGAGATAATCATAGTCGAAGAAGAAATAGTAATGCTGATTCATCCAGTATGTAAGTGACTGATTGGAAAACAAATTATTATTTTTATGTTATCAACAAATAATTGTCATTTATTGATTCATGTCAAAATTAACTTTTAAATTATTTTTCATTCGATTTGCTGCTAATTTTTTATATTAATTTCATGTTGAGTCAGTTATACCTATCTATAACGTTTTATACATATATTTTTAACAATCATCTTTTCAGTTGTCTTGAAGAAGGAAATAAACATTTACGAAAGCTTGACAAACTAGCAATGAGTTTTCATCCTTGACCTTGACTGCAACTTCAAGATATCATCTAATTAATTCATAGATTCATTCATTAAATATCCTATTTTTATAAATATATATATATATATATATATATATATATATATATATATATATATATATATATATTATATATTATATATATATATATATATATATATATATATATTATATATATATATATATATATATATATATATATATATATATATATATATATATATATAAAAGGACGGCAAGATTCTCGACACCTTCGAGTATATATATATAGTCGAGTGTCTATACTATATATAGTATAGACACTCGACACCTTCGTCGTATCTATACTATATATATATATATATATATATATATATATATATATATATATATATATATATATATGATGTGTTGTTTTTCCGGGTGTTCATCCGTTGTGTACTATTCAATAGTCGACGTTTTATTAAATTCTACAAAAAGGATTTGAAGCTTTATATCTTCTATTAATTATCTGCGAGCGCTTTCGACAGTTGGTAGTACTGTCTGAACTGTATTTGTTGGTTTTGTTTAATATATTGAATGTGAGATCTTGTTGTGTTTTGATTTGTACTTGCTCCTCGATAAGTGATTTATGACTGTTGAATTTATGGATGTTCAAGTTTTCCCAAATGTCCATGCGGTTTCCCTTGTTGATTTGTTTTATTAGTTTTATGTTCTCTGGTGGGGGGAAATTATGTTTGTTTTGTATGGCGTGTGTTGCAAGGTTTGATTTATATACTGTTGGATTTATGTATGCCTTGTTGTGCTCATTGTACCTTTGGATCAGTTTCTTCTTGGTTTTGTGTTATCTTCGTGTTCGGCTTGTATGTGATGTTGATGTTCAGTGGTTTGAAGATGTTTGTTAGTTTTTTGGTTCGGTGTCCTACGTACGTAAATGCTGTCCATCGTTGTGTTGTTTTGTCTGTTGGGGTAGCTTCATCCTTGTTCTGTATTTTTCGTTTGATTCTGTTTTCTAGTTTATCTATTGTCTTTTGGGTGTATCCGTTTTCGTTCGCTATTTGGTATATGATTTTCCATTCTTGTTTCGGGCTTCGTTTGCTGAGTGGTATCCTTAACATTCTATATATGAATGCATTATAGGCACCCATTTTGTGTGATGGTGGATGGTTTGAACTTGCGGGTATGATGGAGCTTGTTTGTGTAGGTTTCCTGTATATTGCATTTGAAATTGTGTTTTGTTGTGGTTATATCTTATGGTTATGTCCAGGTAGTTAAGTTTTGAGTTGTGTTCTTCCTCAATGCTGAAACATAGTTTTTGATTCATTTCGTTAATTTCTTTTGTTATTTGTTCTATTCTTATTCCATTGTTTTGTGATATGTACAGTCCATCGTCAACGTATCTGAAACATTCTCGATTTTCATCATGTGTTCTTATTATTGTTAAGATTTTCTCATCTATGGTTTGCAGGTATATTTCGGATATAATGCTAGATGGGATCCCCACTATCTAGCAGTGGCAAACCATAGACACATGTCTATGGTTTGCCACTTTTTTGAGTGCTATGTCGTTGAGTTCCTGTCGAACCGCGTCTGTAGTTTTGTTTCGGCTCCCATTTTGACGCCATTTTCAGGAATTTGATTTGATTTGGCACCGGGGCGTCAATCTGCCTACTCCCCAGGTCTCGTCATGAGTTCTCTCTAGATTGAACTGAATTGTCGATGTGTGTTCGGTGGTATTTATATCGGCGGAAACTACTGAAGTGAAGATGTGGGCGCGGAGCTTCGGGTGATAACCGTTTCCCTAATGACAAAAGTGTCAATGAATTCCAGGGTATATATGAAATTTCATGCTCCGAATGCGATAGAACATATGTAGGCCATACCCACAGACGTGTGACAAGCAGAATATACGAACATCAACTTTCTGTCCGAAAGTCCAACCCATCCTCAGCCCTATCCAAACATCATCAAGAGACAGAACACAACATAGACTTTGCGAAAACTAAGACAATCGCCACGGCGAAAACACTACAAGCTCGGATAATTCGGGAAACCATCGAAATCGAAAAGCTACTTTTCTGCCTGAACAAACGTGATGACGGTAAGAAGAGACTACCAACTGCCTGGAAGCTTCAACTAATATCCAAATGTTCATCGCCTTATTAGATCGCTCCGTACCACACTGTCACGAAACTTGACTTGTCGATCATGGTGTGGGTAGAGTTTATATATGGTAATGGAATTCACTCGAAGCCTATGGGAAATTCACCAGAAGTCTATGAAAGCGGTAGAATTATTTCCAAGGCGATGCAACATCTAGATCGGTCGCGATGTGCCAGTCGAATGAGCACAATCTTCACTACGTCACAATTGATGCACGACGGCCAGCGGCGGGCAGTGTTATTTGTTTTCAGGGGATGATTTAATAAAATGATATTGAAAATCGTATCAATCAATAACTCTATAGAGTTAACGATTATCATATCAAATCATCATGCTTCATTGAAAAATGATATATATGTGAAGGTATGACAGTGATCAAAATAAAAATCCTACACACGTTTTCTCAACTTTTCATTAATTCATCGTCTTATACTCATTTTCACTGTGAGTATAATTTTGTAATGTTATTCAAAGAAAAAATCCACAACTTAATCAATTATAGGTCCTGAAGAAGCGAAAGCTTGATTTTTGACTGATGGACCCTGAGTAAGCAAATGCAGATTTGACAGCACGTGATCCAGACTGACATTTGTATTATTATTCGTCATCTCAAAAACTCTACTCTTAGTTCCAACAAATGATCGGTGAAATTTTTTTCTAGAATAACTGTAATTTATAAGTTTCTTTTGAATGAATATTTTTTTCTTACGATAATTTAGAATTAAAAAATCCAGTATGACAAGTGACAACTAAAAAAATCATTTTAATCCTAACAATCTCAGAGCTTAACTGATCAATTTTTTCTCGATCTCGTAAGTACGAACACAGAATAAATGTAATGGAGACAACAGATCTGCATTGTCTAACATTTGCCGAGTGAAACAAGCTAATTTATCGCTCCAGATATGTATTAAACAAATTTTATTAATTTAAAAAGCTTATAATAAACAAATAATGTTATATATAACACTATGAATTATCAGGTACACAAATATATATTCAAATATAAATATTAAATCTATTGGTACAGGAGCATGAAAAAACATCCTCTCAATTATTGCAAAGGTGCGATTTAGATTCAGTTTCATCCTTTCATAATAGATGACGCATGCCTCTCCACTCACAAGCGATTCTGGTAGAATTAGTGACACGTGAGAATCGTTGTATTTGTGTCTCGTGCCAGTATAGGGATGCCTGCAGTATGATGTGTAATACTAGGTGTAAGTAGTCTCACTGTGATTCGAAAGTACATATAGATTATAACAAGTAGCCACATTGTCTGCTGCAAAATTGCTCATATCCAATCGTTTCCAGAGGAAATTCGATGACAAGAGAATCTTTTCAAATGAATTACTAAAATACGGGGAAAATAATGGATTGATACGGTCCTCGTGTATTTTGTCCTTTCCTTGCATTTATAACACGTCGGTTTTTCATTCCATGCAAATTTCTTCTTTTGTGAAGGAATCCAAGCAATGTGATAAACTCAATTGGTCACACACCTTATCTATGCATACTATAGATATAACAGATAAAAATGAATTTCCAAAATCATACAGAAAAATCATTGGGTTTGTCAGCTTTAATAAGCTGAAGCCGTCGGAGCAAATTCAGATTTGATACCACGTTACCACAAAGACGAAATAGCGAAATATATTTAACAAACGCTCGATTCTAGCTGGAATGTCAAGCTGACATTTGTCATCACTAACATCTGAATTTAGTTTTATATATAATCGGTGAAGTTTTTTTGCAACAGAACTATTTTCTTCATTTTTCACCTTTATTTGAGAATGGCTAATATTGAAAAATAATCAATTTTTTTACATATGACAAGTGACACCTAAAAAATCTGTCTGATCCTTAGTTGATCTCGGGGGGAACCAATTATGTTTTTCTTTGCTCTCGTAAATAACGAACACATGGCAGCTATAACTGAGACCACACATCTGCGTTATCAAATGCTTGCCAGGCGAAGAGAGCTAATAAAGCGCTTATATGTATTAAACGAACACACCTATGGTTGGCAACATTGTTAAGAAATTGTTAATAGGTACTTCCGTTTCCGTTTTTATTTATTACTTGTCACTTGTCGATCTTGACCATCGACTTTTAGAAAGGTTAAATTGTTTCAAAGAAATAATAGAAGTTTGTTGGAACTACTTATATACGATGGCTAAGAGCATAAGAAGCAAATGGAGAAGAAAAATGCGAGCAGTAAAACGTGAGAGATATGGCAAAAAGGAACTGGACAGATTAAAGAAAACTCTAGGAATTGACAACATTCAGGCATCTAATAGTGATGAAACAATGAGAGATATTTCCCAGTGGTGTCGTTCAATACTGTTGAAGAAATTAACGAGAAAAATCAATTGGAAAAAAACATTATAGATCATAGGGAAGTGTCAGAAATACAGAAGTTCAACCCTAAAACTTTGAGAAATGAAAAATGGAGTTATCCACTATGGTTACACCCACGGAAAATTAAAAAGTGTAAGAAAGGGAAAATAAGAAAAGAAAAACTTAAGTCAAAAGGCAAAATCACTAAGTAAGGCTAAGAAGATGAACTTCAAAATATAAATATGTTTCTAGTAAGTTAAATATATTTTCAAACGGTCAAGTTTCACTGATGTTATATTTAATTTCATGTTAATAAAACAATTTAGTAGCAGCTATGCATTTTATTCCAGTGTCAACTGCCAGAAACTTCAAGGGATGGCAGCCAGCGAGATAAATCTTTTTGAAAAGAGAATGAAAATTTCTGTTTTTTACCACTTTAAATTGTAACTAACATTACTGCAGTTTCGTCCTATTGAACATTCTCAAACTAATACAATAAACCAACAATGATTC